>NC_054551.1:17425305-17430305 GCF_017654505.1 Polyodon spathula | reverse complement strand
CACACGCGAAACCTCCGCAGATTTCAACAGACTCTAACAGAACATATAGCACTTTCCCCTTATATTGTGAGCACAGTTTCATTCAATTCAGTTCTTATTTGTAGAGCCTATTGAGATGTGCATCTTATTTACAAGGGGGCCCTAAAGAGCAGCAGCGCCGATCTCTCGCTCTGTCACAACCACGACCAGTACATTGCTAAAATCACAGACATTTTCAATAGGGGCTATAATTAGCAAACCACGAAGTCTGTTTAAAACTGACACATCAAAATAAAAAAACAGGCAGGGGATTCTTTACTACTATAAGGGGTTTGAAGCAGGGATTCTGGTCGAAGCAGGTATCCCTACTGTGTGCGCTGTCTGAAACAGGTGGAAATGGCCGCTGAAACAGTAAAGTCTACACCACCACTGTAAATGCCATCTGATGTATTAAACTGAATGCCAAGTGGACAGCCAAAACACATTTGTAAATATCAAACAAAAATAATTAAACTACATTTAAAATGCTACTTTAGTTACTATTTAGAAGAAATTGGTCTATAACACTTAAAACAATATTCGTAAGGAGCGTTTTAAGTCATTGTCACCAGTTGTTTTTTGGCAGATAATACATACAAAAATGCATAATCCGGAGCTGCGTATTTGAAAGGCACAGACGCAATGACTAAATGGTTATGAAGCTGACACATAAGATGTGCATGTTATCGATTGCATTGTATTTACCTAAATCGAATGAGCATTTAATAATAAATGACAAGTTAAAAATATATGCCCTTCATTGTATTTTTTTAAAATTTAAATATACTTTAAATAAAAATATACTGATGAGTTTACTTGGTAAACATTGTTTTCCTTAATTTACAGAAAGAAACCATACTTGTAGCTATAATAAATACAATACTTTCCTTAAATAAAATTATAAATAAAAATCATGCATTTAAAAACTCAATCAGAAATATAGAAAGAGGGTTTCAAACAAAATGATACACTGAATTTATTTATTAATATTCGATAATAACGTACATTTGTTGGATAGTTCAAATCCCTTTTAAGCAAACCGTGTTTTATATACCGGCTTGTAAAATTCTCATGGCATTTTAAAGAACCTTGCATTATTAAACACTAAATAGAATTGAATTCAGACACATAAAAGAAACTCGGATTCATTGGACTAGAAGTCTTTTTCAGTGTCCTAAATGTTTTTTTTTTTTCTTTTTGCAATTTTAAATCACACGTATTTTATAGCTAATAAATTAATTGATCATATATTTACAATATTTTCTTTTGATAAAAAATACTTCTATTGTCGTGTTTAGATTATAAAGGGTTTATGATGTTTATGGTATAAAACGTATTTTTGTGTCACAAATGAAAACATGGGTATGCAAGATAATAACAATGTTTACAAATACAGCCTAAGACCATATTTGGTTAAAGCTGCAAAATTTTAGCTAATAATAGATTTATTTTTGTATATTTTACATATTGATTTTTTTTTTCACAAATAGAATTCCTCATAGATCAATCATTGCCTTTCTTCTAATTAGATTTAACAACACATTCAGATTAAAAGACTCACCTGTGGCTGCTATCACACGTTATACATTCATGATTAATTAATAATACGATTTAGCAGCAAATGTACACAACCAAATTAAGGGAGATGGAATAATCGAAGTGTTGCGCTTGGTCGAAAAATTCCCTAAAACATCTAGCTTGATTCGCTGATAAGATTATTTGCTAGATTTGAAGCATCAGCTAGAGATCAGACATGAAGATAATAGGAAAGTTACCTTGCTGGTAACAATAACGAGCTTTCTCGCCAGTATTAAATGCGGATTATTACCCACTTCCATCAGAAAATGTGTTTTAACTTCCACTGCTGTCAAATCCAAACACACGGAAAGGATTTTTTTTTTTTTTTTTTTTTTTTACCTGTACAGAGGCACAATTCGTCACCTGCAAATGTTAAGCGATATTAAACGTCTAAACCAAAGATTAACTCATTACATGGAGAAACACATAGCCCAAATACATTCTACAAAATAAAGTGTAAAGTAAATCAATACTAAAGTGTGTTTAAAAATGTGTTACATATTCTTCAACTTCTTATGGTCGATATGGCAACTGAACGGATTCATAAAAAGTGTATAATTCACAGTTTATGATGATATTTATAAAGGCCATGACACTAGTATAACCATCTTGCTACAATGATACAGTATTTTCATAAAGAAATATATTATTATTATTATTATTATTATTATTATTATTATTATTATTATTATTATTATTATTATTATTATTATTACCATATAAAAACACATACTACTACTGCGTTCTACTGCTACAACCTAATAACATCATATAGCAAACTTGATTGATTAAATTATTGATAAAAGTACTTTTATTAAAGTAAATATACTTTAAATGATTACATATAGTTTTTATGACAAACAAAATAGGCCTACAGTGAAATAAGTGGGGACTTTTTACTCTTGTTCTTGAGAAATTGTATTTTACTCGTGTTGTTTCATTGGTCTCCTCCAGCTTCTAAGCACGTTTTGTTATTTTATGAAACACCAAAGAGAACAATACACAAATTTTCACCTGCTTGCAAACAACGTAGTGTGAAATATAATTGCGTTTGTTTCTACTGTAGAGGCTCATTAAATTGAACATAAAACAATCCAGTTTGATCAAATTTTCACAATTTTTGCAAACGTTGCAAATGTTACCTTTACACAATGAGCAGCAAGTTTATTTTATGGATTTGTTTATTGTAATTTCTGAGGACAGAAGTGTGCCTGAGTTATTTGATATTAGTTTCATAGCTTTGTTCGTCTCACAGAAAAGGAATGAGGCAAAAACCATAATGAATCGTGCCCAGTGTGTGTAATCAGGTAAATACACAAATGGTGTTAATGCAACCAAGAAAACAATTGTATTGTCTTCAAACGCATGCATTTAAAAACACTGTCTCCTACAGGACGTCATTCTACGTCATGAACTGAGGTTAGCCACAGTAGTTTAAGTTAAGTAAGTAAAACGAAAATAAAAACTTATATATTCGCCGCTGAGATGCATTGGAAAAATCTGTTTTTACAGAATGATACCACAAAAAAAAAACAACAACAAAAAAAAAAAAAACAGGCAGAGTGAGAGTGCCAAAGAATACTAATAATTCCATAATATTCAAGGTGTCTGCTGAAACTGTCCACAGCTGGACAGACAGGAAGCCAACTACACAACAGATCGAGTGAGTCACAAACACTCACTGGACCCGGAACTCATAACCATGCCCGCTCCATCCGAAGCACAGTTACGATTGTAATGATACTAGACCCGGTATGAATGGATAGCGTCGACTTCTACAAGAAATGCGCAAAAAGAATAGAAAGTACAGACTAAATGACATTCAGGAACATCACTCATTCAAAATGTAATACAAGCTAAATAATACGTCTGTAAGTAAAACACCATAGACTAGGGTACAATGTATCTAATAAAGACACGCACACACACAGACACTCGTCCTCCTTACTTGCGCAGCTTTATTAAAAGCTACATGTTTCCCTTGGTGGACACTCTGCAGCATTTAGAACTGTAAGTCTGCCAGTTTTTTTTATGAATTAATCAATATAAGGAAGAAAAATCCTTACGTTGCATTGGCACTCCAAGCACCTCTGGAAGACCCTTCGCAGGGCTCTCTGTAGACAGCGCGCCAGCAATTTGCATCATTTTAGAGGCAAAAATAATACAAAATAAACAAATAGAAAATACTAATTTAAAAAAAAAACCCTTTTGCAGGATTTTTTTCTCTTAAATATATATTTTAAAAAGCGATGCGAGGGACCTGTTGCCCTGTTTCGGATAAGATCCCGTCCCCGCAATCCTGGGCTTGTTTTATCCAGGGGGAGGCTATTCTAAGCAGGTTGTTGCTCCGCTCTTTAGCCCAGGACCACGGAGGCAAATTGATTCATCCACACTGCAGGGGCGGCCGTGACATCATTGCGGCCACAGGCCCCGCCCGCAGGCCAATCAGAAAGCAGGGTTCGCACAACGGGTTAGAAGTGTTCCCCTATTAGGAGACAGGTGAGTTTGGAGGGGACGCGACAGCACCTTTAGGCTCCACCTCTCCGGTTCCCTTCGAGATATAGAGTGAATAAGCCAGCCATCGACAAACTGTCAATTCAGTTGAGCCTGAGTTGTACGTTACAACAATAGTTTAGAAAAATAAATATTATGGAATTAAACATCATGTCATCACAGAATGTCACCCTTCTGAAGTCTTTAAACTCAATCGTAACATATACTAGTAGTAGCAGTAGCCATACATACCAAAATACAGAAACAATAGGCTACAGTGATACAGTTTTTTTGTTTGTTTCCTTGTTTGTTGGGGGGGGGGATCGTAATTATAGGCTGAGCAAATCATTGCAGGCCTACACTCAAGGGTATAAGTAAACCAAAATGTTTTATCCAGTTATGTGTGAAAAATAACACAAAATAAACGACAGACTTCTAGTTGAAACGTTGACAAATTGTATTAACAGGTTCTTTCAGTGTAACCCCGCATTTGCGCTGTAGGTACGCACAACATTGTAGCTATCTATACGTTCATATTTCAAGCATAGCGCCTACAACGCCATAACAGCTATACACAACCGTGTTTACTACACTTCTGTGTGATTCAGAAAAAAATAAATAATGTAGTCATTTTAAAAGATGCCTGGTAAAAAAAAAGAAGCATATTTATTTGTTGGTAAATAAAATAATTCTCAATTTCACACGATTATCTTAATTCCTTGTTGGTATTTCTAGTTTAGTTTGATTAAACCTGCAGGCAGTGTCGAACAAACCTGATCAAATTAAGAGTGGAATACAATTCATTGATGTATGTTTGGAACACGAATCCATAGTTTAGATGAGCGTCATTTAGTTCAAGTGCATAATTCTTTGAAAGCATAACGTTTGACAGCCCGGTATGTTTACAGTCC